>NW_024080887.1:1388981-1401842 GCF_003009895.1 Hyaena hyaena
TCTTGAAATAGGCCTGAAGTGCATGCAATGTACTTTCCTCTTAGGACTGCCTTTGCCTTATCCCATAGAGTTTGGATTGTTGTATTTTTGTTTTCATTTGTTTCCATATATTTTTAAATTTTTCTCTAATTGCCTGATTGGCCAATTCGTTCTTTAGTAGGGTGTTCTTTAACCTCCATGTTTTTAGAGGTTTTCCAGACTTCTTCCTGTGATTGATTTCAAGTTTTATAGCATTGTGATCTGAAAGTGTGCATGGTATGATCTCAATTCTTTTATATTTATTGAGGGCTGCTTTATGTCCCAGTATGTGATCTATCTTGGGGAATGTGCCATGCACACTTGAGAAGAAAGTGAATTCCATAGCCTCAGGATGTAGAGTTCTAAATATATCTATCAAATCCATCTGGTCAAATGTGTCACTCAAGTCCATTGTGTCTTTAGTGATTTTCTGTCTAGTTGATCTATCCATTGCTGTAAGTGGAGTATTAAAGTCCCCTATTAGCACATTCTTATCCATAAGAGTGTTTCTGTTTGTGATTAATTATTTTATATATTTAGGTGCTTCCATATTTGTTGCGTAGACATTTATAATTGCTAGCTTTTCCTGATGGATAAACCCTGTAATTATTATATAATAAGATTTTTTAAAACAGGCAAAATCTCTTAAGGAAAGCTGTGTGTGTGTGTGTGTGTGTGTGTGTGTGTGTGTGTGTGAGAGCAGCATATCTTAAGTATTTGTGAAAACCTAAATGTCGACATGACTATCCAGAGGAATGGAGTTTTAGCAAATGTTTGAGATGTACTGGATCGATGAAGCAGAGAAGTTCTTCTCAAAGGTTTGGCTGAAGTAAAGGACAAATCTGGTAGCAGATGAGAATTGTTGCTATAATATTATGATACAAAGATGCTAAAAGTTCTATAGTATCAGAACCTATAGAACATACTGCATGGGGGTGATCCTTTGAGGAAATCACCTTTTATGGGCTACTTGTCACAGTGCTGTTTAGTCCTCATATGTAAATTTCATAGATAATTCTTATGCTCTCACTAAAGTTTGAGGACCACTGTCTTAAGGACTAGCACATCATCTTCCTTCACTAAATAGCTGTTGAATAAATACTATGATTATCTCTCCCATGAAGGCCAGTAATTGATCTTACAAGTTACAGAGAGTATCTCATTTATTTATTCTAGAAAGATTTTCATTTCTTCCACATGCCAGGTATTGTTTGAAGCCCTTAAGGATACAGTGGTAAACAAGATGAGAGGGTTTCTCTTCTCTCCTAGCGGCTGTATGCTAGTTGGGAGGTATAAAAAAAGTTGAAGTGATGAAAGTGTGGGGTTGGAAGGATAGGGAGGACTACTTTAGATTTGCTAGTCAGGAAAAGCCTCTCTGGTGAGGTTGTAAATCAGCAAAGACTTGGAGGGAAAAAGGAGTCAAATGTGTGACAGTTGGAGAGGGAAATATTCCATACAATGGGAGAAAGTAGTATATAGCTTGATTCCTTGGCTTCAGCTACTGGGTGGATGGTGACACCCATTTACAAATATGGAAAGACATTGAGTTCATTAGGACTGTAATCATTTCATTCTTGCTATAAATGAAAAAGTTTATTTGTAAGCCAGAATGCAGATGTAGTTACTTTAATGGGTTTGCTCCCTACCAGTTGTTTGCCCATGGTATTCATTTACAAATAGGTACACCCGTAGATACATTTAAGTACGTGATACGAAAGTCTATGCATAGTAAACATGGACTCAGAGTGCAAGCTTTCTAGAATTTTAAAGTTTATTTATTTTGAGAGAAGGGGAAAGAGGAAGAGCTCTCAGAGGATGGGCGGTGGCGCAGAGAGAGAATACCAAGCAGGCTCCATGCTGTCTGACATGGGGCTTGAACTCACGAACCATGAGATCATGACCTGAGCTGAAACCAAGAGTCGGGTGCTTAACTGACTGAGCCACCCAGGCACCCCAAGATTTCTGGGATTTTAAAACATTTTCCTTAGGCTCTGAATACGTAAAGGATTATTCTTTCCTTCAAGACTTTATTTCTAACCAGGAACCATTATTGAAGTATTGTTTAGAACAGAAATTCTTTAGCGGTTATTTCCCATTCATTTTTCCTAAATCCCACAGTACTTAATCCTTTTGATTTCCATGTTTCTGCCTTCTCATTGCATTATTTTCAGAATTATTATCAGTGTTGCTATAACAGTGGGCCTGTTTGCAGGGAACATTCTCTTGGTTTCTTCCAGAAAGTTATCAGTAACTTTTCTATAATGACCTGCATATTCTGTTAACCTTATGGAAAAATCCTTCCTGATTTGTTTCCTTTTTAATGGGCATCCTTTTGAACTAAGGTTGCCATATTTATTAATTTATTAAAGTGTACTAGTGTTGGGTTTAATGAACACTGTTAACAAATGATTAAATAACATCCTAGAATTTAAGAATTGACAAGGACCTGATCCTGAGTTTAAGTCAGGGGAAATAACTTTTCCAAAATTTTTACTCCCCAAACATTTGGAAGTTAGTGGGATAATTTTAGATTGTTTGCTGATGAAACAAAGTGGCATTCAGTGTTCCCTGTGTTTATTAAAGAAGATCACTTTATGTAGATCAGTGGTTCTCAAACTGTATAATGCTGAAGAGTCACAGGAAATTTATTAATCATGCAAAGCCCTGAGAAATGTCTGATAGCACAGACTTGCAAGGAGGCCGCCAGGAGTCTGCTTTAACAAGCATCCCCAGGTCATTTTGATATAGGTAGAACTGTGGTCACTCTTGGGGAGACAGAAAGCCAGATTGACAAACATGACCAAGCTTCCAAAATACAAGTATAACCAGTATACTGACTGCATCTAACATCAGAAGAGTTGACTAATGGGATGTTTTTCTCTTATCCTCCTCTTTGCTCAGGCTCTATAAAAGGTTTGTTGGGCCAAGTTAAAATAAGTTTATTTCTATTAAATTGAATTTTGGGAAATAGAACTTTCTGAGCTAAGAAACAAGGAAATGTTTCTAAGATTAGTTTCTTATAAGTCAGTCATCTTTCCTGAGAATGATAAGACTTAGTGAGAAGTCAGATTCTAACTACAGCTTAAATCCAGAGAACCCTAGAAGACTTCTAAAAGTGACTTGTGGAAAGAACAAATGTGTCTGTATGTGTAAAGCAATGTCTGATTTCAGAGAAAACAAAACTGAAGCTTTTCTTTCCTTTTTAATGATAAAGGAATTCTCTTCAGGATAATTTGCAGAATGGGTGTCCCCAGCCCTTTCAGTGTATAGTTTTTCCATCCCCACCCCCCAGATAAAACTGAAGCAGAAAAGTTTTGTTACTTGTGTCTCCGTTTTCCAACCCTTTAGTAAGTGTGTAGCTTTTTTTAACCTTCTCTTCGACAGTTATGTGATCTCTGACCACAGTGCTTGACTTTAGTTTATTTTGTAGCAATAACTTTACAAAACTGCAGGGGGAAGCAGAGAGCTACCAATAGATTTACAATATGGAAATTAACCTGCTGGTGTGAACCTCTGGATTTTCTCCTTGTTGTCTGTTAAACATATGATCACTGCAGGATTGTTAAAAGAATTTTTAGATGTATTAAATGCAAGTTTTTATCATTTAATGATAGAAGAGATATACATTTATAAGCTCCAAATTGTTTGTTGTTATTTAGTCATCTTAAGAATAGGGAATATTCCTAGCTAGCATTGAATAGGTGGTTGTTTCATGATTAATAAGGGAATGAAGGAGCACCTTCTGACATTTTTGCCAGTTTACACCAAGATTAAAGTTGCATCAACTTAAATTCTCTAGGATTTTGAGTCATAGAAGGCTATTCCTTACACTGAGATTAAAGAGGAGTTCACCTTATCTTCTTCCAATACTTTTATGGTTTCACTTTTTACATTTAGATCTCCAGTCTAGTTGGAGTTTACTCTAGTGTAAGATGCAACATACATTCTAATTTTATCTTTTTCCAAGTGACTACCAAGTTGTCCCAGCACCATTTTTAAAAGTCTGTCTGCCTCAATGATTTGATTAAATTTTAATATCAGCTCAGACTAAGTTTGTATTTTTTTTCCCAAATGCTCACCTTCCACCTGTTTGTCAAATTATCAGTTAAACCTAACTTAATTATAGTGGCATCATTAATCAAAGTAACCACATTTAGACATGAGTTAGATCAAATTTTTTTAATGTTTATTTTTGAGAGAGAGAGTGCAGGCACAAGCGAGCACGGTGGAGGTGTAAAAGAAAGGGAGACCTAGAATCCAAAGCAGGCTCCAGGCTCTGAGCTGTCAGCACAGAGCCCAACGCAGGGCTCTTACCCACAGATCACAAGATCATGAGGCCGAAGTCAGATGCTTCATGGACTGAGCCACCCAGGTGCCCCTCATTAGTGATGTAATTTAAAAATAACTAGAGAGGGGCACCTGGGTGGCTCAGTCGGTGAAGTGTCTTGACTCTTGGTTTTTGGCTCAGGTTATGATCTCATGATGGTGAGATCAATCCCTGCATTGGGCTCCATGTTGGATGTGGAGCCTGCTTAAGATTCTCTCTCTTTCTCTCTCTGCTCCTCCCCTCCTCAAAAAATAAGAACTAACTAGAGAGTTGATTAGTTTAAACATATAGAAATGTTTCTTGGGATGGTGTTTTGCCACATAATACTTCAAAGTTTTTTCGTCTTTAAGAAAGTTATAGTTCTCTCTATCATGTGAAATTCTTTTACCTTCTGATCCAAGAACATCATTCCCTGGAAAACAGAATAAAATAAAAGATCCTAGTGTACCTGTATTTGTGAAGGCAAAGAATAGATGTTAAACATCTGCAAAGAACTCATCTTGCTAATTCAATAGAAAATGGCCTTGGATTAACTATAGAAGAACAACCGAAGGTCTATGGTGCAAGTCACTGATTCAGTGAGGTAGAGGGTTTTTTAAATCTTTTTAATGTTTGTTTTGAGAGAGAGCACATGCGTGTGAGCAGGGCATGGGGCAGAGAGAGGAGAGAGAAAGAACTCCAAGCAGACTCCTTGTTGTCAACCTAAAACCTGTCACTGGGCTTAAATTCATGAACCATTAGATCATGACCTGAGCCAAAATCAGGAGTCAGATGCTCAATCAGCAGCCACCCAGGTGCCCCAGTAGTGGTTTATTCTTAACATAGGTCTCAAATTAGACTAGAAGTGAGCTCTCTGGGACTGGATGACATGTTCTAAAGCACTGTCATCCTCTTTACAAGTGTCTTAACTCTTGATAGCAAGGGGATTAAAAATATTTTAAAATTTAATTTTTAAAAATTTTTAAAAAATTAGTGCCTTTTAATGTTAATTTTTTAGTGTATCATTTTAATATTTCTAATAAACTTCTTAGCTAAATTTTTTTAGGGGTTGCTGAATAGATTATATTATGCATCTTATTAGAGTCTAGTTTAATACTTTGTAATTCCAGTAAAAATATAGAAATTTTACTTCAATATAACTATTTCTTCTTCCTTGGTGCCACCATTGTCATATGCATTATATCAATTTTATGTTGTAAACCCAACCACAGTGTATTATAACTAAATCTTACATAATCTTTTTTGTCTTTTAAAGAAATTAAGAGAGAAAATAATGTATTTATAGAACCATTTCCAAAGCTCTTCATTTCTCCCTCTCGATTTGAGTTACCATCTGGTGTCATTTCCTTTCAGTCCAAAGGGCTACCTTTTGTATGTCTTGTAAAGCAGGCTTGGTAGCACCAATTTTGTCTTTATCTTTGAATGTCTTTATTTTGCCTTCATTTTGAGATATGGTTTTGCTGCATATCTAATTCTTGGTTGACAGTCTTTTTCTTTCAACATTTTGAGTATGTCATCACACTGATTTCTCAAGATGATGAGAATAGTGTTGTTGTTCCCCTGTTCCTGATACGTGGTTTCCTTCTGGGTTCACATTTTCTCCGTCTTTCAACATTTTGACTCTGGTGACTCTAGATATGGATCTATGTACTTGGGGTTCATTGAGCTGCTTGGATCTTTAACCTTCTTCATCAACATTTTGAAGATTTCAGCCATTATTTCTTCAAATATGTCTTCTGTCCCTTTCCTGGGACTCCCAACACATATATTGTGAGGACTCTGTTCATTTTTTCCCATTTTTTTTCTGCTGTCAGTTCTTCAGATTGGGTCTCTATTGCTCTACATTCAATTTTATTAATTTTCATTCCAGTTCAAATCTCCTTTCTATGAATTTTTCATTTCAGTTATTGGACTTTTCTACTTTGTTTTTTCCTTTTAAGTAATTTTTGTCCTTTTGTCATGGTTCCCTTTTTTTAATCATTGTCTCTTTTTTTTAATCGTTCATTTAAGTCTTTAAACTCAATTTCCTTTAGTTCTTGGAGTCTGTGGTCACTGACCGCTCTGCTTAGCTGGGTTTTGTTTTTGTCATTTTCTTGATGGTATTTTTAAGTATGGCTTTCTTGGGGTTGCTCCTGTTTCTGCTCAGCTTACTGGTCAGCCAGAACTGGTCAGAGATTATGTTCAAACAGCTCAAACCAATAAGGCTTCCACCTACTGATCTCTGTGTGGATTTAGAAGTGTATTACAATTTTAGGGAATTTTCAAGTCGGCCTCAGGCCGACCCTCTTGTGTCTCCTCCACACATGGGTGCAGGCTCCTGATAGGACAAGCGCGTGTAGATAGCTTTGGTCCTCTTTGTTCTCGCACGCACACCATCTCCAGTCCATCAGGGGTACGAGGAGAGCTTGCCAGGTAACTCTTCGACTGCCTCTTCTGTCTCCCTGTTACATTTCTGTTTGGCCCATGAGCCTCTTATTTGCCCAGCCAGGGCCACAGCCTGATTAGTAGAACCCCTGACCTTTCGTGTTTGCTTCCCACTCAGATTGCTGTTCATTCCTGACAGTCCACTGGACATGGATTATTTCACCTTCGGTTTTGAATCAGATCAGCCTCTTCAAGCAGTGGGACTGCTGGTTATTCGCGGCCTACCTTGCTGTATTAGAACTATGATGACAGTGCAGTATCACTGATGGGAGGAGGAAGGAGAGCAGGTCCTTGCAAACAAGCCACAGATTTCATGGCTATTTTCTGAAGTTTGGTAGTTTTTCATGAGTGTTACTCACTTTGCTGTAAGCTTTTAGTCAGTTTTTAGGACACTGAAATGTTGGTTTTGATCATTTTGTCCAATTCATAATTATTTTTTAGGTTAGAGTATTTGGTAATCTCCTCACTTTGCCACATGAGAAGTCCCATTCAATATTGAGTTTTGATCTGTGTAAATATTATACATTGACATTAAACCATAAAGGATGAGGGAAAAATTAGCCTTAAAATGGATTACAAATAGAATGAAATTAAGAGGATATCAGATTGATCACATAGAGAAGATAATTCCAGTAACTTTGGGCACAGTACTCTCTGGATGTTCACCGTTAGTAGGATATATTTTAAAGTTACAAAGTACTGCAATGAGGAGAGCCTGGGTGGCTCAAGTCAGTTAAGCATGCAACTCTTGATTTCTCTCACAATCGTGAGATCAAGCCCTGTGTCAGCCTCTGTGCTGAGCTCAGAGGCTGCTTGGGATTCTCTCTCTCTGTCTCTCTCTGCCCCTTTCCTGGTTGCACACATGCTCTCTCTCTTCTTTCTCTTTCTAAAATAAAAAATTAATTTAAAAAATGTTAAAAACAACTGCAATGAAATCTTGAACTTTACATAATAGGTTCATTATAGGTACTGATAATCATGTAGTAATTTCAGAACTTTTCTGTTGATTTTAGGATAAAGCAAATGAGTAAATATATTGCTGTTATTGGGAACCAGAGTTTTCAGTGTGGGAGAAAGTGAGGAAGAATCTGGGGGTGTTCACTTGTATGACTACATACAAGATTTCATGTTTATATATTCTTTGTCTCGTGAGATTTTTGGTTTTTTCTTTTTTAAAGTTGTATCTCATGGGTTTCTTTTTTTTTTTTTTTTTAATATTTTTATTTATTTCTAGGAGAGAGAGAGAGAGCATGAGCAGGGGAGGGTCAGAGAGAGAGGGAGTCACAGACTGAAACAGGCTCCAGGCTCTGAGCTGGCAGTCAGCACAGAGCCCGACGCGGGGCTCGAACCCACGAACCACAAGATCATGACCTAAGCGAAAGTCGGACACTTAACCGACTAAGCCACCCAGGCGCCCCTCATGTGTTTCTTATTGAGAGGACCTAAAAGCAATGACTGGCTAGTAACAGGGAACATACTAGCATCCAGATCTTAGTTTCTAAATACCATTCCCCATCAAAAGGATCCAGGACTCCTCGGAAAAAATGGCCGATTCCAAGACTGGAACAGGCATAGTAGAAAGTATCACATCCGGAACACAGTATACACTCGCAACAAAGTCCACCATAGTAGGACAGACCCGGGTAAAGGCTCATGCAGCTCCTGGAAGTGAGCTGGGAGAGGTAGGAAATCCTGAGGCCTGGTCTAAAAGAGCCCCTGAAGAGTGCCTGAGTGGCTCAGTCGGTTGAGCGTCCAGCTTCGGCTCAAGTCATGATCTCACGGTTTGTGGGTTCAAGCCCCGCATCAGGCTCTGTGCTGACAGCTATCTCAGAGCCTAGATCCTGTCTTTGGATTCTGTGTCTCCGTTTCTCTCTAACCCTCCCCTACTCATGTTGTCTCTCTCTTTCTAAAAAATAAATTAAAAACATTAAAAAAAAATTTAAAAGAACCCCTTGGGAGGAAAGGTGCAATTAGCCAACGGCCTGGACAGAGGTCCCTCTTGCCTTGGTCTGAGGCCTGCACTGTGCTTTATGACCCATTGAAGCATTAAGTAACATTCCAAACATTCTGCAGTGTTGATACATACGTGTGTATGTGTGTATATGTGTAAAAGCTATGAGGCAGAAGGGGCACCTAGGTGACTCAGTTGGTTAAGCGTCTGACATCAGCTCAGGTCATGATCTCACGGCTGTGGGTTCAAGCCCCGCATCGGGCTCTGTGCTGACAGCTCAGAGCCTGGTGCCTGCTTCGAATTCTATGTCTGCCTTTCTCTGTACTCCTCCCTTGCTCATGCTCTGTCTATCTCAGTCTCTCAAAACTAAATATTAAAAAAATTTTTTTTAGTTTTTTTAAATCTATGAAGCAGAATTGAATCCCCAAATTAGAAGTAACAATGTACAGTGCAGTCAAAAAAAAGGTCAGGCAGGGAAGGAAGCAAAGGTGGCTCTGGGAAGGACATATGGTTTGTGTGACTTTGAAAACCAGAAAATTTGGTTTGAGCAGTTGGGAAGAAGATACAGAAGAGAAACAAGTGCATTTCAAGGTGGGGATGCATATACAAAGGGATGGAATGAGGAATAAAGAATAAGCCTGGTGGGTGTTGAGAGACTTTAAAGAGATCAGACTGTCTAGAGGAAGGACTTGTGTTGGGTGGTAATGAGAAGTATGGTTGAGTAGATTGGAATACATTGAGGTGGTGTAAAAAAAAAACCAAGAGATATCTGAATCTTGATTTTCTTAACTGTAAAATGGGTTGTTTAATATTTTCATGCTCACATCTGAGAATTAATTGACTTGCAAAAAGCAAATGAACTAATGTATGTGATTGCAGATTTTAAGAAGTAGCATGCTCTACTGATACAAGTTATATTAAATTTTGAACACCAGGCTGAAAAGTTTGCAGTTGTGGTAATAACTGTTGAAATAAACTCCATTCATCAAGAGCATTGTCTCTTTGGGGTTTTCCTTGACAGCTCCAGTGATGATTTACAATGCAGAATAAAGTCACTGTTTTCTTCCTGAACTTTCAGTGCCAGTGCCTGGGAGGAGTACTGAGTAGAGAGTCCTGAAAATTTCTTTGGTTTCCATTGTTATGGAAATAGAATTCTAGAGCAGATGCTTCTCTGTGAGGCCTCTGGAATGTGTTAAAAGACCTTGTGGAAGGGCACCTGGCTGGCTCAGTCAGTAAAGTATGCAACTCTGGATCTCTGGGGTCATGAGCGCAAGCCCCACATTGGGCATAAAGATTACTTTAAGGGATGCCAGGGTGGCTCAGTTGGTCAAGTGTCCAATTTCAGTTAGGTCTTGATCTCACAGTTTGAGACCCCCCCCCCCCCCCCCATCGGGCTCTGCTCTGACAGCTCAAAGCCTGGAACCTGCTTCGGATTCTGTGTCTCCCTCTCTCTCTGCCCCTCCTCTGTTTGTGCTCTTTCTCCCTCTCTCTCTCAAAAACAAAAAAACAAAACAAAACAAAAAAAAAAACTGTAGAGACCTAGGAGAGGGCGCCTAACCACATTATGCATAATGCCAGAACCTGGAACAACTTGAACGTGATATGCTGCTGAATGTCAGCACCACCAGCTCATTTATGTGTATATGTTCTTGGCACTTAGCATGCTAAAAAGACTCATTCATGATAAAATCTGTGCTTGGATTCCAATAATATTACACAGCATGTGTGCCATCTTTTGGAGAAAGAGAATGTTCCAGCAGCAGCGTAAACCCTAGTCTTTGTACTGGGAGCAAGTTAGTCTCTTGGCACAACTGGGAGTAGTGCAGCTTTGTCCTAAATGTGCTATTTTTAGCTGTTTCCAAGGAGATATTCAGCGTGTTATTGATAATTGCATTAATCCTCAATTTACACAATCTGGAAGCAGCAGCTCTTTTCCAGTGTTTACTGCTTAATGGGTCACTGAGTTGTGATTTGTCAGCTTAAAAAATAAAATGCCTTCCTTCGAATAATTGGCTTCAGAAATATGATCTGGATCTCTTCCCTTTGCCAGTTCAACTTCTGGTCCTGGTTACAAAGACACTAAGCATGGCATAATGTTTAAACTTGTGGAATCACTAAGTTGTAGCCCTGAAACTAATGTAACATTGTGTTAGCTACACTGAAGTAAAAAAAAAAAAATAATTTAAAAAAGACACTGTGAGCTTTTTCCAGACTGCCTGCTCAGGCTGGCCATCATCAGTAATTCCTTCTGTGTATACCTTGGAGCTAAGTTTTGCCTACTGGTATCTCAATGTTCTAAATTTATTTAAGAGTAATTAAACTCTTAACGTACACACGCACAACACCCCACATGAGCCTGATCGGGCATTCTGAGCGATTCATCTGTGTTCATAAAACATTCCTGATGAGTTTGCAATGGAGAACAGATTATAGATCAGAAAATAGTTGGAAATTAGAGTTAAAACAGAGGAGACTGAAAGTTCAGGATGATATTAAACTCTGGTAACTTGATGAGTCATTGTTCTCCAAAGAATTTCTGTTTTTGAAATAGCCTTTTTAAAATATATTAAAGACCTTTAGGACCTGTGATGTATTTATTTGTATGATTATGTAATTTTTTCTTTTAACTTATTAATATGCTACTTTGCATTAATATGTGTTCTAATACCATACTTCCCACTGTTAGTACCTAATTGGTCAATCATGCATTTTGTGTGTGTGAATTTAAGACTGACCATGAATTTGCTTTTATTTAGCAAATAATAAAGGTTTTAGTTTTACATTAATTAAAATTGTTTCCTAATTTTTTAATTTTTTAAATCTTTTTTTTTTTCATACCTCCTTCACTCATGTCTCCCACCCCCTCACCCACCTCTGGCAACTGCCAATCTGTTCTCTGTACCTACGAGCTTGGAATTTTTTGTGTGTTTTATTTTTTAGATTACACATATAAGAAAAATTATATTTATCTTTCTTTTACTGACTTCATTTAGGGTACTGCCCTCGAGATCAGTCCATGTTATTGCAAATGGCAAGATTCCATCTTTTTATGGCTGAATAATGTTCCATCGTGTGTGTATATATATATCATCATTTCTTTTTTTCTTTTTACTAGGCAAAGAACTTTATTAACCTTGTTTCAAACTTTATTCAAGGGTTCTTCAGCTTAATTCGCTGCAAAGAATGAATTGAATATAAACAGATCTAAAAAGAGCTGCAGTGCCCAAGGAGCTTGGGCTTAAAAATATTAGAGATCCATGAACAAAATTTTAAAAGGCATTCGTAATATAAAATAGCAGCTCCGAGTAACTTCTTCAAGTTTTATCTTCTTCAGAAGTTGACTCAGTTCCGTTTGCTTCATTCTTGGAAGCTTCATCAAAAATCTCCACAAGATCTGGAACTTCATCATCTTCCTCCTCTCCAGTAGCAAGTGGCGCTTCTCCATCTGCAGATTGTGCGGGCAGAGCTTTAGCCCGTCTTCTTGAACGAGTCAAATGGTCTGCACCACATTGGTTTAAGATCTTGGGGAGCATTTCTGTCAGCTGCCTGGTCTCCGCACGCCCTGGGATGGTGAGAATCGTTTGCTGCCAAGGATGGCTGGACTTCAGGGTTGTTAAGTGCATCACTTTTCCTTGGTTTGTGAACGTATTCACTTCTTCAGTACCAGAGATACTGTTTACTCCTAACTTCTTTAAGGAGAACTAAAGTTTGCTTTAGAAGTGCTGTCTCCATTCTATGAACCACCTTCTTTCAGTGAGCTGCACCCTTGTGCTTGCAGTTTCACAGGTTTCATGGTTCGTAATAGTTTCTTTCATCTTGTTGGAGCAGAAATGGAACTGAGCAGGGGACTAGGGTTGGCACTCGGGGGGTCTCAGGCAGAGCAGCTGAGATAAGGTGGTCACACATGGGGGTGCAGCGTGGCAGCTAGCGGGAGGCTGGAGTGAGGCCTACTCCACAATTTCTTTGTCAGCTGACCAACACTTAAGTTGTTTCCATATCTTGGCTGTTGTAAATAATGCTGCAGTGAGCATAAGGGTGCATGTATCTTTTCAAGTTTGTGCTTTCATTTTCTTTGGCTAAATACCCAAAAGTGGAATTGCTGGGTCATATGGTAGTTTCCATTTTTAATTTTTTTTTTTTT